>NW_013524646.1:339986-344958 GCF_000250985.1 Nematocida parisii ERTm1 | reverse complement strand
AGTGTGCAGTAAGGCTGGTTATACTTAGACGTATTCCTGGTATATCAAGTGTTATAGTGGCAAATAAGTAATAGATATACTCTGTTCTGTGATATAATTTGGGCTATTTTTATTTTATTTCCATGTCTTTTATATTTTTAGATTCTTTAGTATTATAGAATATGCTGTATAAATCGGAATATATTGAAATAGTGAATAATTTGCTTTAGGTATTTATTTGCTTCCTATTAGCATAGGAATGTCTTTTGCACTGCATATAACTCTAAATCTTATATAATAAGTACATTTGATGTATATATGTAATGATAATATGGCATATAAATATTCTTCTACTAAAATAACCATTGGGTTAAAGAAACTTTATACTCAAATTAATGATAATTTGGTGAATATTACTTAAACAGTCAGTTGAGTCTAATACTCAATTAATTTTTAGGTATTCTTTGTCTTCTTTTAGAAGAAAATATTTAAAATATTATAATTTAAACCAAGCTTAGACTTTGTATAATTAACATTCTTTACACTTATATGTACTTTAGAAATATCATAAACATTTGGTATTCTTTCATTTAGATAATCCTTGAAATTTTTGCCTTTTTCTTTAAATATAGGATTAATAATGTTATCCATTTCACTGCCCTCACTTAATAAACTGTTCATACGTTCTTTTAGATCTAAACAGAAAAGAGGAATTATATTTGTCTTATTTGTGTCTTTTAATGTATATATAAATACACTATAATAGGCCATGTCCTGTGACACATGTTTTCTTTGAAGCATTTCTAAGAAATAACCTAATACCTCTGGTTTACTTCTTTCTATTACATTGCGCATGCTACAATTGGTATTTGTATGTGTTAGATCTAGTTCATAATTGGTATATTCTCCTATGCCATATGGTTTTTTTACGTACCAAGCGATTTCTATCATGCCAAATTTGTAATCTGTTTGCACAGTCTCCATACCATAACAGTCACAATCTTCATATGGCTGGTTTATGCTAAGTATAACAAAGTCGCTATAATAGTATATTTCATGCTTATTTTGATTGATTAATTCTACAATCTTTGTGTTTAAACTGTTTGTATTTGCAAGATGGTCTAGCCAATTAGAAAATTCAATGGGAACTAAGTCTTGGTAATCGCCTAGAGTCTTAGATTGATACATTTCAGACTTTAGAACGTATGGACCCATGTGAATAGCTGATGTCATTAGCTTGGGAAGGAATAAAGGAATTCTTGGTGAGCCAACATTCATCTCATATTCATCAAATAACTTCTTTGCTTCCTCTCTGTTCTCTTCATACGCTTTATTAATAACCATTTCACCTATAGGGTTAAACTGCGCAAATGCAAATTCTGTTGTCTCTATATTCTCTTTTATATAGTAGAATACAACATCAAATCCAGAGTTGTGCATTTCTTCCATTGTTTTATTCATTTCATTCTCTGTGACTTCTAACTTTCTTCTTTTAGCCTCTGTGTTAGTCAGCTTAGTTACCATTGACCATGTTTTTTCTGCTCTATTATATTTGAATGGATATATGCCCGCATTAATTTGCTGGCGTGTTTTGACCTTAGTATGGAGTGTTTTCTTTATATAATCTGCAATATCTTCAAGTGTGTGTATATAGTTATACTTAATAGTCCCAGCGTCATTAGAAACAAAGAAAGGAATATGCATAATATGCACACGATGCGCACTATTGTCTACAACTTGCACGTGGTAGTGACGGCGATAAGATAGTTCTATACCCTCTTTATACTTATAATTATAACGGGTTTGTTTGTCTACTATATTGTCTAACATTCTTTCATTTGCTGGCATAGAACCAACATATTGGAATCTTACGATACATCTACTATAATTGTGCGCTATGACAACTCCCTTTCCTTGGTATGGAATTATGTTGTTTTCTGGTATCTTTATATATTTTTTCATGGCATCATATGAAATTTTCTGCTTTTCTGTTAGATGGCCATTATTTATATAATAATCAGTGTCTACTTCATATAAATATAAAGAATATTTGTAGAAATCGGCAAATGTTTTATACACAAGTTTATATATATCTATTTCGCTATGTTTGTATAAAAAACAATAAGACGCCGTGGCTTCTTGTAGTTTCTTATATGATTCTTCCATTATATGTTTCTTATTGTAAATATTTCCGTGCAAATATTCTATAATACAAAATAGACTACATTGTGCTTTAACTACTCTATTAGAAAAAATTGCAAGAATTCTATTTTTTACTCGACTAATCTCTTCATATTTCATATAAAATAGGTCTTCATATATCTCAGGAATACATAAAATCAATAGCAGCCGTCTTTTTAGCTGTAGGTCATCTAAATTTTCTTCAAACTCAGCAAAGGATGTTTGTAATGCCTGATCTATATATGACAGCAACAAACTTTCTGCATGCCATGGAAGACTCATCTCTCTTTTAAGATATATGTCGCCAATCGTAATTTGATTGGAATTAAATGGCATTGATTCTTCTGTTATTAGATTCATTAGAGATATATTATAGCAAGATGGGCACTCTTTAGTTAAGTACTTATTTAAATTAAATATCAATTCGTATGTGTATAAACTATTGTAATTTTTAAACATTTGATCTACTTTATATGAACCCATTGATATATCTTTAATAAATTCCAACTTTGTTCTTACATTTTTTTCTTGTTTAATAGAATATAAACCATACCATATAATTTTACTTTCTTCAGCAGCATTCTTTATATCGTCCATTAATTTAGGATATATATCTTGAATATTCACTTCAGGAGTAAAGAATATTGGCACACTTTGTTCATCATTCTTTGTGGCTTTTGCCATAGCTAGTTTATACCTATGAAGAGAGTTTATGAAATTTGCATATTCTTTTGAATTTCTAACCATATATAGTATAGAAAAGTTTCTAGTATCCGTGCTTCTTTCTATGATTTCTATTTCTTCTTCTGTGTCTTCAGTATATTTTCTTTTTTTAATTACAGGTGCAGATCCTTCTGTATTTACCAAATCAGGGGTTTTTCTATCTATTGGCAGCCTCTCTGTATTATGCATCTGTGAAGATGTTGTTGGCATCTGGTTATCTGTTATTTTTATTGCATCTAGCCTTCTTGGAAAATATGCTTCAATATTAAAAGGTACTCCTGGAATATTTGAGTTGTATAGCTGCGAAATTGGTATATTCATTAAATCTTCTGCTGTTGGTGGATTAATCAAATAATCATCCACATAATTATTTGCACGACCTGCTTGACCATTATAATATAATGTGTTCTCAGTCGGAACCCCCCTTCATATGAACTGCTTTCTGGGTTGTTCATTCCTAGATTAATATCCGAAAAAACATTATTTGATGAACAAACAACAACACCGAATATTGTTAGTATTACTAAATATACAGATAGGCGTAAACTATATTTCACTATTGCCGTTCTTCGCATCACTGATCTCTTTAAAAATTTCCTATTATGTAACATGGGATATATTAAAATTAAAATTATTTAATTTTTTCATATTTAACTCAAAAAAATACCTTAGGTTATTTTTTTAGTTTAAAAAAGTTTATTCCTAAGGTATAAAGAAATAGGTATAAACCAATGTTATAGTTGTGCTATGATTATATTATATTTAAGATAAATTCCTTAGTTACAGTATAAACAAAACAGTTATTTATACAGTAATATTACAAGTACATTCTAATGAAAAAGATGTGTTGTCTCAGATAAAATAACCTATGATGTATATAGATACTTTGTGTGCATTCTTTGTCTTGATTATCACAGTATCCTGTGTTGTTTCATGCCAGATTATTGTTAATATGGCTTTTCTTGACACTCTGTTGCTTTTCCTATTTTTTCTATCTACAGTCTACTTAAATAGTTTATGATTGATCAGAGTGAATAGAGATACCACCAAGAAAAACTTCGCTGACCAAAGTGTAAATAAATACTCTGGTGGATGGCCACCTTTGGTATGTGCATGAATAGTAGTGTCATTGAATAGATGGCCCCATATTATGTCTAATAGAAAAGAAAATAAAAAATAGTCTGTCTATTTAATTATTTTAATATTTTCTTCTTATAAAATGTGTTTATTTTTCTATTATAAATATAAAAGTGAAAGGTTTATTTTAAATATTCTTTAGAAAAATAATTTATTTCATTATGCATGATTTATTAAAATAAAATAGTAATACATAAATAGCAAGTTAAATATAATTTTAGGATTTCTATATTTTAAGGAAATATTTTAACTCCTGCACAATGCAACTAAATAAAGACTTACCTAAATTAGACTTACCTTCAGATCTAATATTCAATTGTTTATCACTACTATTTTCTCATTTAGAAGAAAGTATTTAAAATATTATAGTGCAGTCCCAGCTTAGACTTTGTGTAATTAACACTTTTCACAGTTATCTGTATTCTAGAGACATTATGAATATCTTGAACATTTTCATTTATATATTTCTTTAATCGCACAATAGTTTTTTTCAATTTAGAACTAAGCATATGATGCATTTCATTATTTTTATTGAGCAATCCATGCAAACGAATTTTCATTTTAGGGCATAAAATAGGAATTATATAACTTTTAGATGTTTTTCTTTCTGTGTATATGCATACCCCATAATAAAGCATATCTTGTGACACATGCTTTCTTTGAAATATATTTAAAAATGAAAGTAATAGTCCTTGGCAACTATTATTTTGGGTTATATTATTAGTAATACTGGGGGTTAAAAATAAGTGGTAGTTAGTATATTCTTCTATAAAGAAGTTCTTTTTCACATGCCATTCGATTACTATAGATGTATTATTGAAAGCTAATTGATCAATACAAATTCCGTAGCAATCACAGTCTTCGTATGCATGATTCAATCCTAGTATAACAAAGTCACTGTAATAATTTATACACTGCCTATATTTCTTAGCTACTTCTATGAGTTTTTTCT